>NC_056579.1:27471919-27476919 GCF_018340385.1 Cyprinus carpio
GGTTTCCCCACAGACTCTGTGTGTGAGCAGCGAGTGAGTCAGTTACTCTGACAGTAACACAGTTCACTGCATGTGTGAAGCACACACACACACACACAAACTCACTCATACACACACACACACTCTCTCTCTCTCATACACACACACACACACACACACACACACACACGCACACTCACTCGCACACACACACACACACACTCACACACACACACACACACACACACACACACACACACACATTTATCTGCACACACACACACACACACACATCTCCAGCAGCACACAAGTCTGTCCCTTTACTCCAGAACACATTTACTCTCCGCATGCAGTTCAAAGATCTGTTGTTATGCCAACAAAAGTATTCAAATAGTCCCAAAACAAAATGAAGTTAACTTTGATTTTACTAATGTACTAATGACATTTTGCTGAATAGTCATTTAATTGGCTGTAATGCATTTTAAAATAACACTATGTTTTGCTTCAATTTACATAAAATACTTATTATTTTATTTTGTATTTTTTGTGTATTTTTAAAAATGGTGTACTAAACAAACTTAAAAATACTGTTTAATAATACAACTACATTTTAACAACAAGGAACAACTTTCTTGGTTCTACTTTTTGAATCTGACAGCTATGTGTGGCATTATAGGCCTTAATTAATTATTTTTTATTATTATTATTATTATTATTATTCAATAATGCCGCTCAGAAACTTAGAAAACATTAATATATTTCCTAGCAGACAAAATCATTTTATGATCCTGATTTTTTGCTATTGTCACCTATGTCTTGCTCATTGGGGCTTAATAATATTTAATTTAGAGTTAAATATATTGATTAAGTTGACTGGAAACTATCGAATGAGGTCACTGAATAATTGAACAGAATAATGTCACTACATTCTCTTCTGCAGGACCATTTATAGCTGAAATTGAAGGTGTAATTTTACCTGAAATTACTCATTTCTGATTGAAGAATTTTGCACCACTGATGCTTTTCTCCTGTTTAATACTTTAAAGCTGCTTTAAAGTAAACGTTAAGAATCAAGTGTATGCAAAAAAAAGAAAGAAAAAAAAAAACCACCTGTAATTTTGCAGATATAGTGAGGTTAATGTAAACGTACGAACACAACTGTGTGTGTGTGTGTGTGTGTGTGTGTGTGTGTGAGAGAGAGAGAGAGAGAGAGAGAGAGAGAACTTCTGTGCTTCATGCTGTGCTACTAAGATGCCTTCATATGGGTGTTTTTGAAGGATTTTCTATCAGCTCCTGCGGTTGAACAGACTATCAGTGAGGGCTTTATCTCTCCAGCTAGAAGACATCGGACGCTCATAACCTCCTGCGGCTCTCGCTGACAGCAGTGAGATCTTGGCATGATCAGTGTGGATCTCAGCTGTTCATCGTGAGATGTTTGGCGGAGGCTGAGTCACACTGAAGTCACACATCCACATCATGCCGAGGCTGCTCCTCTCTTATTCCAGCACCAGCAGATGTTACCATAATTAGGTGGTAATCATAATGAACAACACTCTTTGAGCAGTAGAAACAGTCCTTCTATCCGGAAGCTCTTTAAAGACCAGATTACTACAGTGTAGGTGAATTTGGCCAAGCAAGAGATCAAGATATGAGAGATATTATCATATTAACTGGCACTTGAGATATTCTGTAAATTTATCAATTTGAACTGAACTAAATAAACACTGAACTGACTCGAACTGAATAATGACAGTAGAGCTGCTTATCGCTGAATGGAACTTGTTTCATATAATGGATGAACTTCACACGTTGTTGATCTGACTGGAGCTGAACAATAACTCTGTTGTGTGGTTAGTGCTGCTTTACAGCAGAATTAGGATTTGTCATTTATTTGATGAAGTTTGCATCACTGATTTTGTTACTTCTCAGTTTGTCACTGTGAAGCTGCTTTGAAACAATCTCTGTTGTATGACGTGCCCTTAAAATAAAGGTGACTAGAGAGTCTGTCTCTGAACTGTGATCAGGGTCGTTTCTAAACGCAAGCAAGCTTTAGTCCATTCTGCTGACCACTGACCACAGAATACATATGAAATGAACTGTACAGTATAAAGCTGGATTTAATACTAGTTGCAAGATGCAGTTATTAACTCATTATGCAGTCATATGGAAATCTGTAAGGTTTGAAAGGTATGATATCTGTAAGCAGCCGTTGGCGACCTGATGAGGCGTGTCCAGCAGTGCAACAAAGTTATGAATCCTTCAAATTTATGCAAATAAAGATCGACTTTCGGAAGCAACAGCCAATAGGAATGAAGACGGTAGAGCTCATGTGATCGTTCTCCTCTCAGCCTTAGATAAACATACGCAGTGGAAGAAAGTAGGCTCTGTTTCTCCTCCATTTCTGTTTGTATGTACGGATTTAATTTAGATTTAGATTATATTTAGTCTTTTGCCTCCAAAATGTTTGTACTTAGTGGCAAGAAACCTGATTCACTGTCAAGGCAACCAGTATTGAGAACGCCCACTAACCTCATCACCAGCCCCTGAAGACATGAAGCGACAAAAGTCGCTGCTAGTGTGAACGGGGCTTAAATGATTAATCTAAATGACAGGGATTAAGATTGTGCTCATATTGTCTAAGCCAAAGTGACTGTGACATGAAATGAAAAAATCTATTTTCTGTTGGATAATGGGAAAAAAAGAGAGAAACCTTGGGAGAAATCAGGCAACAGTAGGCTAGTGTACAGTCCAAATATAATGACAGTAATCAAGCTTATATATTACTACAGAACTGTAAGATGAGGTTGTGGGAATTCACACTGTTGAAAACACTGTAGGAACGCCTCTGTGTGATTGCGTCTCGAAGCATGTGTGGAATCAGTCCAGTGGAATGGCAGAACGTCCGAACAGTTGATGGGCACCACTGACTTCTACAGTAGGAAAATTAATGCTACGGAACTCAGTGGTGCCCATCAACTGTTCGGACGTTCTGCCATTCCACTGGACTGATTCCACACATGCTTCGAGACGCAATCACACAGATTCAACTGTTTGGATACTAACATTTTTCAAAATATCTTCTTTTGTGTTAAACAGAAGAAAGAAACTCATACAGGTTTGCAGCAAGTGGAGGGTGAGTAAATGATGACAGAATTTTAATTCTGGAAGTGAATACTCCTTTAAAAGTGCATTCGTGATCATGCAATAAACCATATTCAGCTTGGCTCTTCAGCCCCACTGTTGCAAATTATTCCAACATTAGAGGCTTGAATAAGCAGGGCTATGGGGAGATGCCTAAGGTGGAACGGACACTTGCTATCCCTAAAAATTTCCCACCAGAACAACCTTGACTTTGGGGGGTAAGGCGTACATGGCAGCAGGCTAAACCAGGGCATGTCTGCATACCATGGCATTGTTGCTGGCATACCAGGCTGACCTGCTGTGAGATCTTGATGAGGGGGTAGATCCAGACGCATTTCAAGAGCTGCACCGGGCCATAGATTTGTCTCTTTGAGCCACCAAGGAGATGGCCAAAGCCACTGGCCGTTCTATGGCAGCCCTGGTGGCTACTGAGAGGTGTCTGTGGATATACTTTTGTCTGAAATCAAAGAGAAGGACAAGTTCTTCCTCCTGGATGCTCTGCTTGTGTCTTTCAGCCTCTTCGGTGATACTGTCGATTCGCTTATCGAGAGGTATCAGGAGGCTAAGAAGCAGGTGGGTGCACTCAGGGGGCCATTCTGTCAACACCGCCACTTCTGGTGCTTCAAGGCACAGTGGTCTGCAGAGAGCTAAGTTCTCAATGTCCACCTTCAAGGCACCAAACTGACTACTGAAAGTACACTACAATACAGTTTTGAGACACTGGTTCCCTTAGTAGAAACCAGCTTAGTAGTGTCTCAATGGGTCCTGCAGACTGCAGAGAGATGCTATAGAATCCAATCCCGTTCTCGACCGCCTTGATTCAATGGGGTCACTCCGACACTGGCCTGCTGTACATGAGACCTTTGCGGTGGTGGCTCAGGACCAAGGGTTTTTGCCATTTCTCATGATCAAGGGCAACCCATTTCTCATGATCAAGGTCACATGCAGATGCCTTCATGTGGAAGAACACTTATTTCTTGTCCCAGGGTCCCATGTTGGGAGCTCCTTGTGTTTACGTAACACTTATGACAGATGCATCTCTCATGTGCTGGGGGGTGATTATGAATGGTCGCTCAGCTCAGGATCTGTGGGGAGATCATCACCTCTAATGACACATAAATTATATGGATATGTTGGCCATGTTTCGAGCACTGAGACACTTTCTCCCTGACCTGAGAGGCCATTGTGTTCTTGTTTGCACAGACACCATAACATAAACCATCGGGGGGGTTTGTGTCAACACCAAATTTAGAAGTTGGCACACCAGATCCTCCTGTGGGCTTAGGGAAAACTGATCTCCCTGAGTGCAGTATATATCCCTGGGCACCTCGATCAATGATTAGATGCCTTTTGAGGCAAAGACTGAGGCCTAGGAAATGGAAGTTCTGCCCTTAGGTGGTGGAGCAGATTTGAAGGGAGTTCGGCCAGGTGGAAGTGGACCTGTTTGCATCTCTAGAAATGACACACTGTCCACTTTGGTCCTCCCTCATGCATCCAGCTGCCCTCGGATTGAATGCTGCGTCTGTACACTTTTTCCCGATTGCTCTGGTCCTGGGAGTTCTGAAGAGAGTCTGCCGGAACAGGGTCCATCTACTAGTGGTAGCCCTGTTCTGGCTGGCCCGAGTTTGTTTCTCAGACCTAGTGTCCCTCCTTGACGGCTCTCTGTGGGAGATTCCGGTCAGGAGGCAACTTCTCTCTCAGTCGGGGGGCTCAGTCCTTCACCCCAGTCCAGATTTATGGAAGCCATGGGTGTGGCCTTTGATAGGGCACAACTCATAGTTTCTGGTCTCTCAGCCGAGGTTGTTAAAACCACACTACACTCCAGAGCTCCCTCTACTAGGAAACAGTATGCCTTGAAGTGGGCTGTGTTCCCTTCTTGG
>NC_056579.1:27481919-27484111 GCF_018340385.1 Cyprinus carpio
CGTGTGTTGTGTGTGTGTGTATGAGTGTGTGTTGTGTGGAGAGAGAGAGTTTTGTGTTGTTTTGTTGTTTGTGTGTGTGTGGTGTGGTGTGTGTGTTTTGTGTTAGTGTTTTGTTTGTGTGTGTGTTTGTGTGTGTGTGTGTGTGTGTGTGTGTGTGTTGTGTGAGTGAGAGAAAGTAATGTGTGTGAGTGTGTGTCTGGTGTTAAGCGTGGTGTGTGTGTGTATGAGTCTGTGTGTGTGTGAGAGAGAGAGTGTTTGTGTGTTAGTATGTGTGTGGTGTGTGTGTGTGAGTTAGTTAGTGTGTGTGTGTGTGTGTGTGTGTGTGTGAGTTGAGAGAGAGTATGTGTGGGTGTTTGTTGTGTGTGTGTGTGTTTAAACAGAGTGTGTGTGTGTGTGGTAAGTATTGTGTGTGCGAGTTTGTTTTGTGAGAGTATGTGTGGGGTGTGTGTGAAGTGTGTGTGTGTGTTTTTTGCGAGTATGTTTTTGTGAGAGTCTGTGTGTTTTGGTTATAATATGTGTGTGTTAGTGTGTGTGTATGTGTGTTTTTTTTTGTTTTGTTTTTTTTTTAGTATGTGTGTGAGTGTGTGTGTGAGTGTGAGAGAGAGAGAGAGAGTATTGTGTGTGTGTGTTTCCAAGCATACGGGCGCCCGTCCCGTCTTTTCCCAGGCAGAGTGGCAGGTCATCCAGCGACCTGCTGCTGTTGCTCTGATACCACATTCCTCTGGCTCTGCCTGTGCCCTGCGCCTGACGCCAGCACTCCACACGAGCCCACAGTAAACACTCACAGCTTGCTGTCAGTGCTGAGATCAGCCAGCGTCTTCTCTCTCAGATCATCACATGGCCTTCAACACGCATACACCTTCTGTAGAGTTCTACCCCTTGTGCTGGGGAGATGACACACCAAAGAAATGAATCATACAAATATCACAAATATCATATACTTTTAAAGATGATTTATAAACATGATTTACAGGTCAAGAACAGATTTTATGTAGGTTGTAACAACACTGGACACTCTTTTACATAACTTAAGCATAAGTTGTAGTTTTTTTAAAACAACTGCACATTTCTTACAGATATAAACCTGTATAAACATTGTGAGACACTGATTTACAGATGAAAAATCTGAAAAAATGTATGTAAAGTCTTGCTATTATTTCCTACATAGTTTGAAGTGTTTTAGACTGAACTCTTAGTGTTGTAGTGTTCGCAGGCGCCACACACAGCGCGACAGAGACATCTAGCGGAGAAGATGAAATACTGCGACTCTCCGCTGCCTTAAGACCTTTAACAATGAAAATATTCATTCAGTCATCAGAGCCCGATAACAGATCAATATCAGTCATTATACCAGAATTAAACATAGCCTTGCTTTATTAAGCTGTTAACATTTTACGTTTTTTTACTGTTAAGTTTTATTCTATGCATCCAGATGGGCTTTTTATTTTGAAAGCGTCACTGGTACGCGCTGACGACGTCATCCCGCAGCGTCAGACACAGCTGATAGAAAGATATTTCTGAAGACGTGTCGCTTGTTTGGACGGGGATGACAGCATGGATCGTCCGGAAACCACCTTCACTCTCTGGCGTATGTCGTGTTCGCGCTGTGCTTCGTGTTCACGCCGAACGAGTTCCGCTCGGCCGGGCTCACGGTGCAGCACATCTTCTCGCAGTGGCTGGGCAGCGAAGACATGGGCTTCGTCCAGCACCACGTCCGGAGGAGCGCTCTGACCGCGCTGCTGCACTGCTGCCTGCCGCTCGGTATGTGACCCGTTAAGCCCTGTTCACACCGAGAACGATCCACACCCGTCTGTTTATTCCAGCGCACGCGCGTCACAGCAGGACGGGTTCTGATTGGCTGTCAGTGTTTGTATCGTTCACCAGCTGCTAGTCTGTAATACTGAGAACGATTATCTTTATAGAGCTCGTGCTCGGTGTGAGAGTCTGTACTGATTCTTAATCACAAAACAAAAGAATCCGTGCATTACATGTAAACAAGAAATAATCTGAATAAGTTCATGACTCCCATAAACATCAGGTGTTCATCAGAACTGTTGAGAAACACTTCTTAAACCTGAACTGATTTGTGTGAACCAGTTGTCACGTGCTGTGTCCTCCTGCTTAATATAAATTATAAATATAAATAAGTTCCGTTATAAACAAGCACTAATCCTATGATGAATAATCTATAG
>NC_056579.1:27484733-27517759 GCF_018340385.1 Cyprinus carpio
TCTCCAAACAGTTTGGTCTTCTATGGTGTCAAATTAGTCCACACAAAGTACATCAATGATCAGAATATGAACCCATCAACAATGGGCTACGAAAAAAAAAAAAACAAACTCTGCAGTGCCTGCTGGTATATTGTAGTACAAACCTCATCCATGTCGCCCAGCATGCTTCTGCTTGCATTGTTTTTTTTTGTTTTTTTTTTTTTGTTATGGTCACCATTGTTGAGGTTCATAGGCGGATTATTGATGTCTGTGTGTGACTAAGGGACACCACAGAAAACCAAACTGTGTGGAAAATTCTTCAATCTTTACCTGATTATCACAAAACCACTGGCTCTTAGAATCACTTTTTACTGTAAAACAATCCAACTAATTACACTACAAAACCTATTTCATCAGAGATTAGACTCCAAACAGTTCAATAATTCAAATGATTATCATCACCAATATACCGTATAACAATCAACATCTAAGGCACAGATTAGATAAAAAAAATGGCTAACCTGAAGGCACTGTAAGTTGCTTTGGAATAAAAGCAGCTTCTAAGAGCGTGAGTGTGTGTGTGTGTATAACACCTGACGATATTTTCTTTGGGCTTTTGAGTTACAACAAATGGGTTACAACAGCCAAAGAAAAAACTAAAGACAGAAAGCAAGGGTCAAGAGCCCAACTAAAGCAAACACTGATCTCTAACATGGTTACTTTAAATGAAACAATAATCAGCATCTAAACCTTAGTTAAGTCTCAAATCAGATCTTCTGTAGACGTCTGACAGAAATAAAGTTCAGTTCTGGTTATTAATAAGTGGAGATGGTGATGCTGTTTTGTGGGGTTGTTTTAATCAGATCTTGAGAGAATTTAATGTCGTTTTTGTTTCAGTTTGATTTTATCTACGCTGTGTCGAAGTCAGGTGGAGTTCTTGTATTTCCTTTTCTTCAGTAATTCTGTTTGTTAACAACAGCTGTTCATCACTAATTCACAATTATCACTCAATTAATCACTTAATTATGTTAATTGCATGTATATCTTCTTTCATGTGAACTCAACTGAATTAAGTTCAGAGTACTCACAACTATTAGTTTTTAAAACCTAAATGGTTTAAGGCAATCGGTTTCCTCAAACGGTTTGCAGTTAACATAACTTGTCAGGTTTTAGTGAGGGCTGTGTCGTGAAGTCAGTTTGTAGTTCCTTCTCTCTCTTTCTTCAGTAATTGCTGTTTGTTAACAGCAGGGTGTTCATCACTAATGCTACAATTATCACCTAATTAATCACTTAATTACTTATTGCAATGTATATCTTCTTTCAGTGAACTCAACTGAATTAAGGTTCAGAGTACTCATAACTGTTTTAAGTTTTAAAACTTAAATGGTTTTAAGGCAACGGTTTCCTCAAACGTTTGAGTAAACCCACTTGTCATGTTGTTTAAGGATATCTGCCTTTACTCAAACGGTTTGAGTTAAGTTACTTGTCGGGTTTTACAGTGTGGTTTTACAGTGATTTTAGTACTGTTTACTAATATCAATGTTCTAGCAGTATATTTGTACACAACTAGTTTATATTTAAGTTTTTCTTTAGTATTGCCACTATACTAGAAGTAAGTTTTAGGTATACTGCTAGTTTATTAGCTATAGTGGCAACACTTTATTTTAAGGACTAATTTTCACTGTTAACTAGTTGCTTATTAGCTTGCAGATTACTAGCATATTGGCTGTTTATTACTACATATAACACATGTGTTAATGCTTTATTCTGCTCGACCATATTTCAGATCCCTCAATCCACCCCTTACCTAAATTTAACAACTACTTTTCTAAGTATTACTAAGCAGCTAATTAGAGGTTTATTGAGGGAAAAAATTCTTAGTTTATAGTTAATATGTGTTCCCTATTGTAAACTGTTACTGTTATAGTATATGTTATAGTAACCCTACTTCTAGCCAGACTTTGAAGAGAACTCTCTGTAACACATTAGATTATGGAACACATATTCACTATGAATTATTATACTATTATTATTCACTAGTTTTACCTGAATAATGTACTCATGATTTGCTGCTTATTGATAGTGAGTAAAGTAGTTGTTGTAGTAGTTAAGTTCTAGAATATGATCATGCAGAATGAGGCATAAATATGTGCTTTATAAGTAGTGATAAACAGCCACTATGCTAATAATATGCATGCATATAAACAATTAGTTAATAGAGAATAGTATTCTTTAATCTTAAGTGTTGCCACAAATTAAATTAAATAACTAAATATATTTGTGGCACCCTATACATTGTTATATTTAAAGTCTGCTAAATTGGAACAACTTATTACTAAATGCATTTTAGTTGTGCAAAAGCAGTGCTGAAATTCAACTGAAGTTGTATTAAATATACTTGTTTGTGCTAAAGTGGAACTATTCCAAGTATACTTAAGTACACTTTAAATATCCACTTTTATTCAATTTGTGAAATGCAGAATTTATTCAGTGTAAACTTCATTTGTATTTTGGTGACATTAAAATGCAATTCAATTACACTGTAAGAGTGTTGAACATACATTCGTATTATACTAATAACAAACTGAGGTCATACTATCCCTTACTTTTAGTGACTTTAAAATGCATTGCAATGGTATTCCAAGTAAACTTGAAGTGTGCTAACGGCACAATTATTGTGTGCTTCTAATGCAATTAATTAACTTTTATAAATAATGGCACAGCTTAAGAAATTGCCTTTTACTAACACCCCCAGCATACCAGTCAACTCAATTATCCAGAGAACCTCAGTGGAACGTTGGACACAGACATATAAACATTGGCTGAAGGAAACACTGCGGACTGGATTCGAACCCGGGTTGCTGCCACACACATGCACTCGCTTTACCAGATGCGTCACCAAAGTGGACATGTGGTGTATGTATGTACTGTGCATGTGGAAGAATTGACAATAAAGCAGACTTGACTTGAATTGATGTGCTATGATAAACTGTGGTTAGTTTGTAGTCTTTCTATACTGTTACAAATACTACTATAATTAAACAGTTTTTTTTCCATCAATGAGAGCACAAATTATATGGACTTAAAGGGGTCATATGATTCGATTGCAAATTTTCCTTTTTCTTTGGAGTGTTACAAGCTGTTCATGACTAGGTAAGTTGCAAAGACTAAAGTCTCAAACCCAAGGAGATATTATTTATAAAAGTTAAGCCTCATCCACACCCTCCTAAAATGGCTCATTCTAACACGCCCCCACATGTCTAAGTCACGATGTGGGAAAACATTGCTTAATTATGTACTGTTGCTTTGTTGAAGAGAAGAAAGAAGGCATAACTTTGATTCTCGCTGTTGCCACTGGCACCATGTTGTGGAGACGCTGTTTCGTTGTGAAAGCAAAACTACTTTGTTTGGTCTTCCAAAAGAGGACACAACTAGAAATCAGTGGTTAAGCTGTATTTACAACACTGTTCCAGAACAGTTTAGCCAAATATTCAGATGTGTGAAGCACATTTTATGGAGGACTGTTTCCTGATCCTGGAAGAGAAGACATTTAAGTACAAGTAAGTACATTTACATATTAAATCGACGCGTTTCAGAAAGGCGGGGCATAGAGGAGAAACAATAATGTACGTAGTATGTCACATATATGTTCATGTTTTTTCCTTATTTGGTCCTTCCTGTTCCTGTCCTCGTCATGTGAATTCGTCTCCAGTTGTGTTTGATTAATTAGTTTGTATTATTCCCAGATGTGTCCCATTGTTATCTGCCCTATTTAGTTCGAGCCCGTTCTGTTCTCCCTTGTCTGGAATTGTGTTTTTCTACATTGCTATGTGTGTTTCTTTTGGATGATTAAAAGTGGTAAAATTCTCCTACGACTCCTCGCTCCTTTGCACCGTGCTCCTCACAGTAGCACCACGTGATAGAATTCCAGACCATAACAAAGTAAGTAAGCAACGTCCTATTCCCCCGTGTTTGTTTTTTGAATAAGTGTTTTGGTTTTGTTTTCCCGTGTGTTTCTCCCTGTCAAGATGGAGGAATGACTGTTCTTCCTCTCCATGGCTCAGGCGAGTCCCGACCTGATCAACTTTGCGAGGGCGTTCGTGGGGGAAACCCTCGTGACGCTGTTCCGGATCGGGATAACTTACCATTGCCCCGTGGAGCTCCCAGACACCACCAACCTTGGCTGGAAGGAGGCAGTCTTCCCGAGTCCCAAGTCAAGTCAGCCATAGTCCATGGCTCACCCACGCCTGCTGCCCAAGTTCACCGGCTGTTAACATGGCAAGCCGAATGAACATTGATATGGCAAGCCGAACAAACTATAAGAGTTCGCGCCAGTGTCGACCCAGCCCCAGAGCAAAGCCCAGGATGGGCTCCTGTTCTCGAGTTAATCCCAGGATGTGCTCCTGATCCCGAGTTAAGCCCAGGGAGGGCTCTTGCTTCCCCGTTTAGCTCAGGGAGGCCTCCTGACCCCCGTTAAAAGCCCAGTGAGGGCTCCTGATCCCCAGTTCCACCCAGGAAGGGCCCCAGATCCTCAAGTATGCCCAGGGGGGCTACTGTCCCCCATATTAACCCAGTGTCGGCTCCAGCCCCAGAGCTCACTTCAGTGTCAGCTCCAGACTCAGAGCTCACTCCAGTGTCGGCCTCAGAGCTCACTCCAGGGTCGGCTCAAGTGCCCACTCCTCCAGAGCACCGGCCAGAGCCAGCTCCTCCAGAGCAACCATCAAGATACATAGTTTTCCCAAGAAAAAAGTTTTTTTTGGGGGGTGGGGGATCATATGCCCGTGGCTGTGGTGGCCAAGCCGGCTAAGGCCACGAAAGATCCGCCATGGCCTCCTGAGTCCCCTGATCTGCCATGGCTCCCTGAACTGTCTACTCCACCATGGCTTCCTGATCCGCTCTGGAGGCTCTCCTTGTCTCCACCCTGTTCCAGTCCTGCACCAGTCCCCCCCCCTTAATGGTATTATTACGGCATGGGACACGCTGTCCGGGAGGGGCGCAATCTGTCAAATGTATGTTCCTGTTTTCCTTATTTGATCCTTCCCATTCCTGTCCTCATCATGTGGAATTCGTCTCCAGTTGTGTTTGATTAGTTTGTATTGTTCCTAGGTGTGTCCCATTGTTAACTGCCCTATTTAGTTCTAGCCCATTCTGTTCTCCCTTGTCTGGAATTGTGTTTCTCTACATTGCTACGTGTGTTTCCTTTGGATGATTAAATGTGGTAAAATTTTCCTACGACGCCTCCCTCCTTTACTCCGTGCTCCTCGCAGTAGCACCCCGTGACACAGTATGTGGAAAATAATGTGTTTTTGTGAATGTACTGCTTATGTTTCAGTGCATGTGGAAGGAATAAAAACCATCTGTAAAATCCCTGCCCATTGTCTCTGCACGCTTCAACTCTCAATGCACTGCACAAATGCATATAAATGTGTTTGCAGTTTTTTTTTTTGTCTGCAGTACGCTGTGGATTTATTTGTAACATATCAATTGAAATTATTTTAATACATTTTGTTACTTTTCTTGTAGTTAACTTCTCTGAATTTATTTTACCTTTTAACTTTTTGTTTAGTTTTGAGGGCAGGTCAGGATAATTTTAATAATTTGTTTCTTTTTATTTTATAATTTTTTGGCAGAAAGAGATGGATTCAGTACTTTTTTATAGTTGTTGTTTATTGGGGGTTATTGAAGAATTATTGGTGGAAAGTGTGTTGGCACAAGTGCATTGAAGTGTATTGGGAATATACTAAAGTAATAAACCGTCTGATCAAGTTTGTGAATTTCTTTCACCATTTCAGATCCATGACCATATAATGTTTCTTTATATATCTTTATCTTTATAAAGCAAAACTTTTTTATAAAGTAAAATATCTTTACTTTTGTAACTAATTTCTATATGTGACCATGGACCACACAACCAGTCATAAGGGTCTATTTTTTAAAATTGAGATTGATACATCATCTGAAAGCTGAATAAATAATCTTTGTTAGGATAAGACAATATTTGGCTGAGATACAACTATCTGAAAATCTGGAATCTGAGGGTGCAAAAAATATTGAGAAAATTGTCTTTAAAGTTGTCCAAATGAATTCCTTAGAATTGATTTCTTAGAATTGGTTTTCAATATATATAAGTTTTTATATATAAAATTTTAAAATTATTTTTTTTATATTTTTTTTCTATTGATTTTTTGATTATTTTTGGAATAGATGATTTTTAGTTAATTTTGACTAATACTCTTGCAAATATACCCGTGCCACTGAAGACTTTTTAAAAATTTTAAAAAGCACTATTTGAAGTGTGGTTAAATTATTGAAAAGATAAAGTTCATAACTATACAAAGTACTGCATCATTATGAATTATGATTATAATTATTTGCAACTCAAATCAATTATTTTTATCGATAATATTTTTATACTCAACAAGTAGAACTCAAATACAGTGTATTGTATTGTAAATTTAATCATAACAGGTCAACAGAGGATTCAACTAAAATAAATTACTGAAGTGTTACTTCAATGTTTAACAAATTAAATTGTTTTATTTGTAAATCCCCCATTTTTACATTTGTGCTGTAGGCAAAACTCTGACCTTACAACACCTGTTAGCAGAAACATAATGGATGTTTCAATTCACACCTCACATTTTCTTTGGTTTGCCCCCAAAAAACAAATACACAGCATCATTTTAAAATAATGTAATCATTCTCAGATTTGAAATTGCATGGTGAGACTTGTGTCTTTAACTGCAATGAGTTTCTTCTCTAAATGTTTATTCTGAAACATGATGGGAATGCAACACAGATTCAGAATATTGAAAGTATAAGCTGAGGAGAGACTGACTTATCAAGCCCCCTTCACTGAACATACTGTAGTCTAATATTTAGGCCAATGTTAAAATCACATAGAAATAATTCTTAAAATAATTAAGACACTTTTAAGAGGTGAAGGAACAAACAAATATCAATACACAGAATGTGATAGTGTCTCTTGTGCCATAGTCTTAGGTGAGAACTCATACAGCGGCCTTGTTTTCTTAATGTCACGGTTGGTAAACCGTGATCTCTGGGTTTTGCACTTTGTGGTGAAGTCGGTGTGTTTCGCGTCTGCACTGATTAGTTTGTGGGCGTCTCCGTTTAATTGTCATCAGCAACAGCTGTCACTCATTACTCACTCTCTATATAATGGCTTGTCTTACGTCTTGTGTTTGTGAGATCGGTGTTTAATGTCGTTTCCCCTGTCTGTTGGCTTTCAGTGTTGTCTGCGTTTGGATGTTCGTGTTTCCCCCGGAACCTCATCCACTCTCCGCACAATCACTCTGCCACAAAGACTTACCTTCGGCTCTATTCCCCCACAGTTCCTGTGCCATCCTCTCCTGCTGGCCTTCTCACCGTCATCATCCGGTTTCCTCACCACCTCACCACCATCTTGGATTGTCGTCTTCCCAGCATCATTGTCTTATTCTTGTTTGTTTGTTTATTTTCATTAAATTGAAGGACTGGAAACAATAGCGAGTTATACATTCACCCCACCGTCACAGAACGATCTCATCGATATGGAAGCAGCGAGCACCAACACCCTCACGGACTTTATGCACCACAGCGTGAAACGAATGGATCAGCAGCAGGAGAGCATCTCGAACACCGGACGAGCTGTCCAAAGCTGGTGGCACAGGTGTCCGAGCTCACCCAGCAGATCCATCAGCTCACCTCTCCCACTGCGCCCATCGCACCGTCGGTGCACCGCGCCGTCCCCCGGGAGACCCCCAGGATCACTTCCGGCCAGAGCCGCGACCTTCCGGCGCCTGAAAGCTAGCTACTCCGGTGAGCCAGCCTTTTGCAGAACCTTTCCTGAATAAATGCTCTATGCATTTTGCTTTACAGCCCCGGCACTTTCGCCCCACCGAGGAATCCAAAGTGGCATTTACGCTCACGTTACTGTCGATGGCAAGGCATCCTCGCCCTATGGGGGACGGCGGTGTGGGAGAATCAACATCCGTGTTGTGCCTCGTTCCACGCCCTCTCGGAGGAGTTTGAGGGAGGGTATTCGATCGAGCCGCGGCCGGCAGGGAGGCCGCTCACACAACTCTCAGACCTTCATCAAGGCACGTCATCTGTCACGATGTACTCCATCACACATTCCGTACCCTGGCGGCCGCGTGCCAGTGGAAAGAGGCGGCGCAGTGGGATCGATTCCTGCATGGGTTTATCCAACCGTGGTTCAAAAGGAGATTTACCTCCGTCGAGCTGCCCCCCACACTCAATGGACTAATCGACTTGGCATTACGAGTTGATGCACGGATTAATCGCCTGGGTCGCCAGTCCAGTCCTACACGTCATACCATCTCTCCTGTTAGGGGGCGGTCGAGTCGAGAGAACGCGGTCAGTTCCGTCGACGACCATGAGCCCATGCAAGTGGGTTTTAGAGCGCGGTTGCTCCCGAGGGGTGAGAGGGAACGGCGGAGGGTCCCTAGGACTATGCTTATACTGTGGAGGCTCGGAACATAACATCTTTCTCATGCCCGGTACAAAAGAGCCAGCCCGGTAGCTAAACTTGAGGCTACTATCGGGTGGGAATCTCCGCTGGAAGAAGTCCTCAACACCATCAATCGACCCTCCTTCCAGTGAAAGCCACACCCTGCAGTGGAAGAATCACTCTCGACGAATGTCACGCCCTTCTGGACTCCGGTAGCCGAAGGTAAAATTCATCAATCCTTCCCTGGCACATCACCTGAACATTCCTTTCCTGCCTGTGTCTCTCCCCATCCACGTTCACCGCACCTTCAACGGCCAGGAACTGCCTCACGTCACACCACACCACACAGAACCCATCACACTACTCACTTCTGGCAATCATCGCGAAACCATATCCTTTTTTCTCATGGACTCCCCTGTGCTCCCATTGTGTTAGGTCACCCCCTGTTAACTAAACATAATCCACGAGAGTGGAGTGGGGTTCCAACACAGTCACATTGTGGAATGAAAGTTGTCATGAGTCTTGTCTGGTTTCTGCTTTGGTGGTCCCGTTGTCCCTGTTTTTCTGTTTTTCCCAGAAAGAGAAACATGGATATTGCCGCAAAACGTGCCCGCAGATTATCTGGGGGACCTGAGGAAGTGTTTTTCAGTAAAGTCCCGTGCTGCTTGTCTCTTCCTCCGCATCGTCCCTACGAACTGTGCCATAGATTTAGTGCCAGATAAGTCTCCGCCTAAGGGCAAGTTATACTCTCTTTCTATTCCTGAGAGGGAGGACCATGGAGAAATACATTTCTGATTCCTTAGCATCTGGGTTCATCCTCCTCCTCCTCTTTTCCAGCGGGGGCGGGATTCTTTTTTGTGGGGTAAGAAGGATGGGGTCTCTCTGCGACCTTTGCATTGATTACCGAGGAGCGTGAAACACATCACGATACAGAACACCTATCCATTACCACTCATGTCTTCAGCTTTCGAGAGGTTGCAGGGAGCAACTTGTATTCACAAAATTGGATTTACGTATGCCTTATCATTTGGTCCTGCATCAGGAAGGGGGATGAATGGAAAACCGCCTTTTAATACCCCCCTAGGGAGGGCACTTTTGAATACTTGGTGATGCCGTTCGGGCTCTCCAAACTCGCCCGTGTTTTTCCAAGCACTCGTTAATGACGTGTTGAGAGATATGGTAGATCAGTTTTATCTTGTTTACCTGACCTGTATGACATACTGATTTTTTCTTCATCTCTCCAGGAGCACGTTCAACCACGTCAGACGAGTGCTCCAGAGGTTACTTGAGAATGGGCTTTTTGTCAGAAATGCGTACGTCCATGCACAGTTTGTTTCCCTTCCTAGGGTTATACGTCTCATCCGAGGTGAATCCGTATGGACCCCTGACAAGATTAAAGCTGTGATAGATTGGCCATCTCCAGATTCCCTGTAAGGCCCTACAACAGCGGTTTCTGGGGTTCGCCAATTTCTATCTGGCGGTTCATTCGCAATTTTCAGCCAACTAGCCTCACCTCTGATAGCCCTTGACCTCCCTCTCCCAGTACTCCGTTCAGGTGGTCGGACGCAGCTGATGGGCTGCGTTCACTAACCTCAAAAGCCGCTTCGTTTCGGCTCCCATCCTTGTGGCCCTGATCCCACACGGCAGTTCGTGGTGGAGGTCGACGCGTCAGAGGTGGGGGTAGGAGCAGTGTTGTCCCAAAGTGCTGTTTCGGACGATAAGGTACATCCTTGCGCGTTCTTTTCTCATCGTTTATCTCCTGCCGAACGTAATTATGACATTGGCAATAGAGAGTTGTTGGCCGTCAAATTGACATTGGAGGAGTGGCGTCACTGGCTGGAAGGCTCAGGGGTACCTTTCCATTGTGTGGACCGATCATAAGGAATTTAGAGTACATTAGAACTGCCAAAAGACTCAATTCCAGGCAGGCTCGGTGGGCACTTTTTTTCGGTCGCTTTGAATTTACTTTATCGTACCGCCCAGGTTCCAAGAATGTCAAACCCGATTCTTTGTCACGTCTTTTTGATCCCTCCGCCCGCCCGGTGACTCCCGGGTGTATTTTGCTTGAGAAATTAGTGGTCTTAGCACTCGTCGTATGGGAGGTCGAGTCGAAGGTCAGACGGCCTTACAAGGGGTAACGCCTCCGTCCCGTTGTCCACCGACACGTTTATTTGTGCCGGAGGAGTTAAGGTCTGAAGTCGTCCAGTGGGGTTCCATTTGTTCTAATGTAGCTTGTCACCCAGGGATAAGTCTAACTAATGGGTTTGGTGAAACAACGATTCTGGTGCCACGTATGGCTCGTGACGTTCCACGATTTTGTTTTGGCTTGCTCAGTTTTGCGCCATGGTAAGTCATCTAACCGGCCTCCTGATGGGCTTCTTCAACCGCTGTCTGTCCCTTCGAGACCCTGGTCCCACATCGCTCTAGATTTTGTTACCACCCACCCCGCCCTCCCGCCCTCTAATGGCATGGACGTCTTTTTTTTCGTTTTTACCGTAGTGGACCGATTCTCGAAGGCGGCACATTTTATTCCCTTGCCCAAATTACCGACAGCCAAGGAATTGTAAATTGCTAGGAGCGTCAGTTAGCTTGTCTTCGGGTTATCATCCCCAAAGTAACGGACAATCTGAGCGAGCCAACCAAGATTTAGAGAGGACGTTGCGATGTTTGGTCTCCAAGCAATCCTTCTTCCTGGAGTCAACAACTCTCTATGTGGAAGTACGCCCACAATTCATTGCCAGTGTCAGCTACGGGCCTTTCTTTCTCCTTTCTCTCTTCAGTGTCAGTGTAGTGTAGGGTACCAGCCACCAGTCCTTTCCCAGTCTGGAATCTGAAGTCGCGGGGTCCCCTCCGCTCAACGCATTTGTCCAGAGGTGCCACCGCACCTGGACCAGAGCCCGCGAGACTCTGCTCCGGATGAGGGAGCGCACTAAGGCTAGGCCGATCGCCACCGGGTCAAAGCCTCCCGTTTACGTCGTGGGTCAAAAGGTGTGGCTTTCTAACAGTAACATTCCTCTGCGTTCCGTTTCTAATAAATTAGCTCCCAAATTTATGGCCCGTTTACTATCACCAAGATCATTAGTCCGGTGACAGTCTGCCTCAAACTACCTCCTGCGTACAAGAGGATACACCCCGCCTTTCATGTGTCCAAAATTAAACCGGTGTTTTATGCACGTATTAATCCACCTACTCCGGTTCCCCCGCCGCCGCGTCTCGTAGATGGGGAACCGACTTATTCGGTAAATCGTATTCTGGACTCGAGACGGAGGGGATGAGGATTCCAGTACCTGGTGGACTGGGAAGGTTACGGTCCGGAGGAGAGGAGTTGGGTACCTGCTAGGGACATATTGGATCACTCCCTTATTGATGACTACAATCAGCAGGTAGGCCCTTCTGGGAACTCCAGAGGAGTTCTTAGAGGGGGGGGGTACTGTCACGGTTGGTAAACCGTGATCTCAGGATTTTGCACTTTGTGGGTGAAGTCTGTGTGTTTCGCGTCTGCACTGATTAGTTTGTGGGTGTCTCCGTTAATTGTCATCAGCAACAGCTGTCCACTCATTACTCACCTCTCTATATAATGGCTTGTCTTACGTCTTGTGTTTGTGAGATCGTTGTTTAATGTCGTTTCCCCCTGTCTGTTGGCTTCAGTGTTGTCTGCGTTTGGTGTTTCGTGTTTCCCCCCCGGAACCTGATCCACTCTCCGCACTATCACTCTGCCACAAAGACTTACCTCAGCTCTATTCCCCGCAGTTCCTGTGCCATCCTCTCCTGCTGCCTTCTCACCGTCATCCATCCGGATTCCTCACCACCTCACCACCATCTTGGATTGTCGTCTTCCCAGCATCATTTGTCTCATTCCTGTTTGTTTGTTTATTTTCATTAAATTGTATAACTCGCTATTGTTTCCAGTCCTTCATTCACCCCGCCGTCACACTTAAATGATATGAAAACATACATTACAAACAATCCCCACAGACATACATTATATAGCATGGACTTGTCATTGGGGTTATGAAGTAGCGTCCTCTTTCAAAGGTTCCATCCAGTAGCATGGAATATGGTATGTATGTGTGAAAATAAACTTTTTAACAAGTTTTCAAACATCTTGTGAGATGGAATTAAGAACCTAGCCTGTGTACTTTCTTAAAGTATATATATATACACACACACACACACACACACACAGTGTGTATATATATAACTTTTTGGTAGTTCACTAAGTTTGTATTTGATGAAAGCATAAAATAGCTACATTTAGAATGTATTTTCGTTAGTATAGACATGTCAGTCTATTTTTAGTACAATTAATCATGAATTAAATATATTTTAAATACAATTAAAGTATGTTTATTTTACACTAGGGTTTACTGAACACTTTCCACATCATTGTGAAAGTTTAATGGAATAAGTACGTAAACTCGACCTTGTTGTTGTGACCTGGATGATCCACAGCTGATTTTATAATGCATGAATAATGAGTTTAAGGAGATGTTAACAAGTCCTTGCCTGCTGTTCTCCGGGTCCTGCACATTCTTTTTTTTTTTTTTTCAGCATATCCTGCACATTCAAAGTCTTTACGATGATTTTGAGATTTTTTTTTTTTTCATTTTATTACATTTTTTTGTACTTTTAGGAGCACTTCAACCTACACCAAATACTAAAACTGTCATATTTTTATGGTAGTATGCAGTGTATTTATATGGTATATATATATATATATAAGATGCACCAGGGATCACTCTCTGATACTAAACCTGTAATCTAGAACCTATTAATGCTCTCTTTTCCACATACCTACTTGAATATATACATACTGCAATATTTTCATAAATATTAAGTCAATAAAGTGTGAAATGAAATCTCGATACTGATGCAGATGTATGTCTTTTTCATTGTCATGAACACTGCAGAAGATGTCCACAAGGACCCTACATCAGGTCCCTTGCTGTTTCACATTTATATACATAATACAGTATTGACCCTTGTTTTGAAACTGAATAACCAATATTCAGAAAAACAACAAAGATGGTAATGTATACATCAGGATCCTTTCAGTTCAAACTGGTTCATAGATTGCCTTGTGATTCACTTACCCTGAGGGATATTAAAGTCACTCTCAAAACAAAGAGTGTCTTCTCTGGAGAGCAGACTCTTGAATCGGAAGGTTAGGGCTAGAAGAGATCAATACTGTAATGGTTAAAGCTGCTGGACAGGTGGATCTGATCTGTGAGTCATCTGCTCTCCTCACTTCTTAGTTCTCATCAGAGTGTGAGTATGTGAGCCAGCAGACATTCACTCTCATGCCAAGGGGTCTGCTGTTAGGGGTGAATACTTGACTAGTAGAGTAGATCTAAGGTGAACTGAATTTCTGTTTGTCTGTGTTTACTTGCAGACACGGTCAGAATAAAAATGCAGAAGTTGCAAACTAGTACAATAGTTTGTCATTGGAGCAGTGCCCTTAAAGGGACAACTCTGTACCATATCTACCCCTAAAAGGTGCAGATTAGAACCTTAGAGCAGTAATAATTACCTTTAACGTACTACTGTGAACCTTTTAGGGGTATGAGGGTACTGCCCTGAAGGAACAGAGACTGAAGGGCACTTTGATGCAGGTCTAGCCTCTGTGTTTGTGTCTTCTTCCCCGAATTACTTTTAGGTCCTGTCCATGAGTGGTAGTTATATTATATTATATTATATTATATTATATTATATTATATTATACCCAATACTGGCATGCATTTCAGTATGATTCAAAAATATGTCTGAAAGCAATCTAACATAATTTTTAACAAGTGACTCAGAGAAGGTAAACATTTACTTGGTATTTATTCTGTAAAGTGTTAACAGATAGTGGTGAGTGAGTTACAATAATTACTGAATAGTTGTATAGAAAAATGATTTTGGCATAGGACCCATCCTTTGTCCAAATCCTGGGGATGCAGATTTGGCTGATCCTGCCTACCCCCAAAACGTAGTGTGAAATGATACCCATCAGTTGAGGCTTTTCTTTATTGGATATCCTAAAATGGAGTCAAAAGATTAGCATTAAAATTTTATGAAAAGGCATAATTAATAAATATTTATAAACAAATGACTGTATTAATGCAAAGGCAGCGTAGTTCATGTAATAATAAAAGCCATGATAGGCCCATGTTGTGCTTCAGCTTCAGAGGCTTTTTCCGTCACAAACGGCATCAAGAAAGGGTGTGTGTTGGCACCGACCCTGTTCAGCATGATGTTTTCAGCCATGCTGTCAGACGCCTTTCAGAACAGTTCCTTGGGAGTCAGCCTGAGATATAGGACAGATAGGAAACTCTTCACGCGGAAGGCCATGCTATGCAAAAGGCTGTGATAGTCCATGCTATGCAGAAGGCCGCAAAAGGCCATGCTATGCGAAAGGCTGCAAGAGACCATGTTAAATCAAAGGCTGTGATAGGCCATGCTATGCAAGCAGCTGTGATAGGCCATGCTATGCAAAAGTAGGGCTGAGATGGTCTGTGCTATGTGAATGGCCACGATAGACCATGCTACGAAAGGCTGCGAAAAGCCAATAATGAGAATAAACAATAAAATCCATGATATGGCAATTACTTGAAGGGCCACTAAAGCCAGATTACCTAAAACAATAATCAGTCTTACCTAATGGCCTCGATAGGCCATGCTACATGAAGGGTCATGATATGCCAGTTTTGTTAATAAATGATGAAAAGTTATGAAAGGCCCATTATGTGAGGGGCCACAATATGCCGGGTTATATAAACAATAATATTCAGTTTTACCTGATGGCCACAATAGGCCATGCCATGCAAAGGACACAATAACCCAATTATGTAAATAAAGCAATGAAAGACTATGATTGGCCAGTTATGAGAAGGGAAGTATTTGTGAAGTCTGAAGCCAAAAATTTAGTAGAAAAATGAATGAAACCACCACTGGTAGCAATCGAAGAGAAACATACAATACTTTATGATGGAAGAAGGCATAAATATTAATATTTATAAACAGACTGTTCACCATTAGGCCAATTAACACAAAGACAACACTAGTCATGTAACATAAAACCCACTATAGATCATTTATTTGGCTGCCAAACCACAGTCTACTCATGTCATACCTGCTACGCCCAGAGCCTACTCCACATCATGCCAGTTTTTCTCAAGAGATTCTCCACAACATGGCCGCTATTCAAGAGCTCTGTCGCAAAATGGCTGCCACTCAAGAGTCTCTTCGGAAAATGGCTGCTATTCTAGAGTCTTGTCACGCCTCAGCTGAACTTCCAGAGTCTCGTCACGCCTCAGCTGAACTTCCAGAGCCTCGTCACAACCCCGGGCTGAAAGCAACTTGAAAGAGCCACCAGACACGACTTAGAAAGAGAACTGTTTCACACAAAATCACTGTTAAAAACAGCGAATGTGGAACTTAACAAGAGGGACACTAGAGTTAAGGCCTTAGAAAGCCATCTACATGCAGTGAGAGCTAAAGTCCAAACCCTGACTCTGCAATTCTGCAACATTAACCCTCTGGGGGTCTAAGGGTGTTTTGGGGGCCTGGAGAAGTTTTGTCATGCCCTGACATTTGTGCTTTATTCAGTTGCTTATAAACATATAAATGGCTAAAGTCTAAACTGGGCTACAATAATATGTGAGCAGCATCTATGTACATTATTGTGTTTATAAGAAAGCAACGTTTATGCGTGGTTAGTGAAAAACATCTCAGGTTACGAATGTAACCATGGTTCCCTGAGTAGGGAACGAGACACTGCCACAACAGATTCCTAGTAGCAACACCCTGTTTAAATAGGTATCCTGAGGATACATAGGTGGGGTGGTGCCCAAGATGAATGGGGCTTACCAGCTCAAGAGAGGGCACGAAGCCACAGCGCGAAGCCCTCACCATATAGGATTTTAGAAAGAACGTAGAGATCTAGTATGCAAACTTACCACAGTGTGGATTTTAGAAAGTGTGCAAATACTTCACATGCACACTTACTTAGATACTGTTCTAAGGGGCTCTCGTTGCACTCTGAAAGAGCAGCTCATAGATGGAATGGTGCATCCTAAAACCAATACCCAGAGGTAGGGCCTAGTTCACCTGATGCTGCTAGTTGCCAGGTGCTCTGGGAAAACAGAGAACTCAACTCCCACGTGAGAGGAGATCTCCGAATTCAGGAAAAGAGTAGCGTGCTCATAGGCAACCCTTTTTTTTAAAAAAGGGGAGCGCTGCTAAACTTCCACGAGAACAGCCCACGGAGCAAGGAATTCAGCTCTTCAGAAGGGGAGAGAACTCAAGTACTTGTTACAGGAAGCGCCATGCTCACAATAACCTTCCATGCTGAGGGGAGCGAAGCTTGAAAGTGTGTAAATAGAGACACACTGGTTGAGTGGAGCCCAAGGTTCCTGGGATCTAACCAACTCAGAGAAAGGGAATGAAGCTGAACGTGTTACCCTTACCGTACAGGATTTCAGAAAGTGTGCAGAGTCTTACGTGCACACTTACCACCTATGATTTTAGAAAGTGCGCAAAGAGCTAGCGTGCACACTTACCACCTATGATTTTAGAAAGTGCACAAATTGTTCAGCGTGCACACTTACCACCATGTGGATTTCAGAAAGTACACAGAGATTAGCGTGTGTACCTAAAACTTACCAAGCATCGCAGAGGTGCTGTACCGAATGGGAGTGGCAAGCTCAAATACAAACCCTCTAAGGCAAGGGGAGCACATTACACAAGAAGATTCTCGCAAATGCCAACTATACTTCCAGCTCGATGTAGTCAGCAAGAAGGGATATCCAGGAAGCCCCTCAGGGCGACCTAGCCTGACATCCAGGAAATTTTTGCAGTGCTATGCGGGGGGCCTGATGATCAAGAAGGCTCCCGCAGAAGCCTATGACCTGGCCGCATGATCCAGGCAGCGTGAAGCCGGAACTAGGGCTATCATACCAGCATGACATAATATTGACGAGTGAAGTAACACTGCAAGTCGAGCACCCGGTTTCTGAATCCAGCCAAGGGGGGTGCTTCAGAGGACCTACCTTAAAAGGGACAGAAACCCACAGGTCCCACTAAAAACACTGCAAAGAAATCTCACAGAAGGATTATACACACATAACCACCAGCAAATGAATATATATATAGAATGGATCATACTCACCCACCCTGGTTCCCGCACTGGAACCCCGCTCAAGAGGCGACTCCTTTTAGTCCGGACCATCAGTAAGGTGTCTGAAGTCACTGAAATAAGGCCATAAAACACGTACAAAGCATTTGTTCACAAGACTTTTGAGAACTGGATATTTTAGCCTGGAGTTTTTGCTTAAAAACTAATAGATTTTTGAGTTTTTCCTATTTAGCGCCTAAACTCTGGAATAACCTACCTAACATTGTTCGGGAGGCAGACACACTCTTGCAGTTTAAATCTAGATTAAAGACCTATCTCTTTAACCTGGCTTACACATAATACACTAATACGCTTCTAATATCCCAAATCCGTTAAAGGATTTTTAGGCTGCATTAATTAGGTAAACCGGAACCGGGAACACTTCCCATAACACCCGATGTACTTGCTACATCATTAGAAGAATGGCATCTACGCTAATATTACTCTGTTTCTCTCTTATTACGAGGTCACCATAGCCACCAGATCCAGTCTGTATCCAAGTCAGATGGTCACTGCAGTCACCCGGATCCAGTACGTATCCAGTACATATTAATTTGCGAGTGCAGTTAAACAGTTTATTAGGAACAATCAAAGCTGACCTTTTAGCTACAATACTCCAGTCACATGATCCTTCAGAAATCATTCTAATATTCTGATTTTCTGCTCAAATTATTATTATTATTATTATGTTGAAAAGAGTGGAGAAGATTTTTTCAGGTTTTTTGATGAATAGAAAGGTTCAGAAGAACAGATTATTTTGTAACATGATTATTTTATTTATCATCACGTGTGTGCTAAATAAAAGTTTTAATTTCTATATATACTGACTCCCAGCTTTTGAATGGTATAGTGAATATTGTTACACTTGGAGTAAAACTGGAGTAATTATGCTGAAAATGTAGCTTTAATCACAGGAATAAATTAGAAACCAGTTATTTTAAATAGTAAAAATATTACACAGTATTTTAGCAAATGCAACTTTATGTATTTTGGATCAAATAAATGCAGGCTTGGTGAGCAGAAGATAATTCTTTACAAAAACATTAAAAATCTTACTGTTCAAAAGCTTTTGACTGGTATTGTGTCATGTTGAAATACATAAATGAACATCACATATCTGGCATTTCCAAAGTGTATATTTGTTTATGTGCTCTGAAAAAAAAAACATTTTGAAGAAACTCATGGGAGTGTGTGCCTCGCTTGGTCTTAGCTGTGTTCCAGGTTCTTGAGTGGGCTGCTTATTTGCATTAGCTCGCTTTGCAACAGGTTCTTTTGCACTGTTATCCTCACATCTGAAATAAAAAAGTAAGCATGCTGTTTACACAAATAAACTACAATATTAACATTATTGTGATGGTCACTGATACTAGTACTAATTTATAGAAAAAAAGAGAACACAATTAACACATAAAAAGTGACAAAAAAGTAACGTGACATACAGCCAAGTATGGTGACCCATACTCAGAATTTGTGCTCTGGGTGTATGCTCATACCGTGAACACACCCAGAGCAGTGGGGCAGCCATTTATGCTGTGGCGCCTGGGGAGCAGTTGGGGGTTCAGTGCCTTTGCTAAAGGGCATCTCAGCCGTGGTATTGCTGGCCCAGGACTCGAACCCACAACCTTAGGGTTAGGAGTCAAACTCTCTAACCATTAGGCCACGACTTCCCCACTGATAATATAGCACACATATTATCAGTGATATTTAATGATAATAAGACACTTTTTCTGGCCTGGCATGAAAGCTAGTGTGACTCTGTATTGTTGATCATGTCATGCTTGTCAGGTTGCTGGAATGCGCAACCAGGTTGTTGCCCCAGCACCATTAAAAGCCTGTTCCAGTAACAAGTGAACCTTTCAAGAAAAACAGGTAATAGACTGTGTTGGTCCCTTGCCAAGAACTAAGTCCAGCCATTCGTATCTGTTAACTTTAATGTGTTCTTCTACCAGGTTTCCAGAAGCAATTCCGTTTTACACCTTGAAATCTCCTACAATTGTGAAGTCCATCAAGATTGACAACTGTAATTGTGTGTTTGTATGTGTGTAAACAGTCCAGCGCGTTGAGTGAATAAAAGATCAGATCAGTATGCAGTGTCCAATAGCAGAATCTTTCCTTTTAGTCCTCAAAGGTGAGTAATCCAAGCAAAAACTAGCAAAAAGATATACTCCACGGTCAGACAGCAGCAACGATTGCCAGTCAGGAACACCTGGGATATTTTATCCCCCCACCAACAATTCACGACTGAGAGTCAAACACATGCGCCTCTCTTTCCCATTATACCGTCATCTCTCGTCTATATACAGGTGTAGCAGCGCTTAACGACTGAGAGTATAGACTGATGTAATGAGTTTAAATAACATCTTGCGATAACAGATTTAGGGCTTAAACACAGTACTACATAGGGGAAAAATAAAAGCATACAGGGATAATAAAGTGTTCTAACTTTTATAAAACAACAATGTCCCATATATAAACCCCATTATGTGGCCACGTTACACAGAGTTTTATGCATGCTTATGATAGAACCAGTTGTTCATTTAATCTTACCTATATGTAATCTTACCATGTTTAGTATCTATGAATTTGTTTCTCATGTTCTAAATGGGAGTGTATATTATATATTGGTACATAGGCAATATATTAGTGTTCTAAGACTCTTTAGTAATTTTGCATCAACACCTAATCAAGTTCCATGTGCAAATAACCATGCTCTCAGACAAAGGGCCATTAAACTCTCCAGTATTTCCAACCTCCCGCTTGGAATTTCAGCCTTTCTCATTGGACAAGCCCATCCTGAGAGGCATGAATCTTCTCAGACCTTAAAGGCCTCACATCAGTAACCCGCCTTCAGTCTGAGAAGATGAGGATGTGAGCTAGTCTTCTAAGGACACCCTAAGTTCCTGCCAGGCCTCTGCCTTTACTTTCCATTCACCCAAGATCGTAGGATCTCAGCTGATGTCTCTCTTAGCTCTTTTTCACTTTCCACTGGGGAAGGAACTCCCAATCACCATCGAGTCAGAACTTTCTTTGGAATTCATCACTCTTCAAACCCAGAAGAATGTGATCGCAAGTCCAAAACCTCCAAACCATCAAGACTTTCATCCGAGATTGGATCCCGATGCTCGTTCCAGGCCAAGGCAATGCAAGGATCGTACATTTAACTAACGAAAACAGAGGTTTAGTATAAGCCATAGACCCTATTGTAAACAGCGCTGATGGTTTTTACTTACTGTAGGTGCTTAACTGACTCTTTTCATAGCTTCATTCTCTGGTTTTCCTGATGGTTTCATCCATCAAATCTCATTTGCCCTTTCCCCTGTATGAGTGTTTGCTTGTTTGTTTCTCTTTGTTAGACAAGTTTGTGTTAGTGTTTAGTTAAAGAATTTGCCACTGATGATTCAAAAAACGCGAGTTTTAAGCAGTGTAGAGTAGCACTTATTGTTTGTAATTTCTCAGATCACAAATGCATATATGGTTTTATGTTTACGCGGCGCGATGCAATGAGTAAAAAGACAGTGTAAGTCATTATAATCTGTAATTAGGTCCCCACTGGATGCAACAAATGGCTCGTTTGTAATGGGTTTTATTGTTTTTTTATGGGCTGTCAAATGATGAACAAACGACTCAAAAAACCCGAAGACTCAAAACAGGTGAACTAATTTCAGTACAGAACCCATAGGATGTTGCGCATGTGCGACTGAGGGAATCACTCCCTAAGGATTACTCGTTCATCCCGAGTCACATTAAAGATTTGTTTAAAATGAACAAATCGTTCAGGAATGACCCATCACTAATGCAAACACTTTCATTTGGCTAGATTTTGTTCTTCATTTTGACTTAAAGTGTGTTCCCAGGCTAGCTGAAAACAGGAATGCCTCGTCGTGATCCGTGTCTGAAGTATACACTGAAAACACCACGACAAGTTGGCCGGCAACAGCCCATGATGTCACTACCGGTGCGACTATAGTATAAATAGGTGCTGGGAGAACATATAATTTTTTCTTTCTTCGTTCTTCACTGACTGTTTTGTTTAAAGCGTGCATTTAAATGTGGTAAGAGCGATTTTTACTCTTTCTTCATGGCGAGTACTAGCAAGACGTTTAGACTGTAGGGGTGTATGCATCCGTATCGTCCGTATGTGTTTTTTGTTTGGGTGAAGAGCACGCATGCGATGTTCTCGAGGGAGCAATCTGTGTGCATTGTGAGCATTTTTCAGTGAAAAAGCTCCACTCTCATTTGTCTCTCTTTTCAGGGAAAGGGGGGCAGCCATCTGCTTCCCGCGGTTCAGGACCCGCCGCTCCTGAGGCACGGAGGAGAATGAGCTCGTGGGGATCACAGGTGGATCTGGTTGATGAGTTTAGAGAGGGGTTTTCCCTTTCACGCTTGTGTGCTAACTGTATACAGGTATGTGTACTATTACTATTATTTTACTGCTTAACTGCAAGTAAATTTGCATGTTTTCTTGAACGTAATATCATACATAATTATTTAGAATTTACAGTATAAATTATTTTTGCACTTTAAGTAAATGCTGAAAAAAACTGGGGTATGTCCATCCATCCACCAAACCCACATCCACTCGGGCGAAAAGCCTCTTTCGGCTCAGCTCAGACATGAGCTATTCGCTGCGAGGAGACCGTACCAACCATATGCCAACAACACTGATAGACAACGTTAAATAAAACATGTATTAGATGTCTGAATTGTAAATTCATTAAAAATCAATAACGATACAAACAAATAAAACTTGCAATAATTTGTCCACATTTCTCAAAAGCACAGAGTAAGATGGGAAAGGAGGCACTTTCAGGTAGCTCATAACAGCTATGCAGACAGCATGCAAAATATGGTGGAGGGTGGAGACTGTTTAAAATTAATATTACAAAAAAAATAATATACATCAGATGAAGGATTTTTTTTTTTCTAAACCAAGAAACTGACTTATTCCCTTACTTTCAATAGTTTTTTATTTGGGAGTGAATGAGCAGCGCTCTCTTCCACACTCCACACCCTTGAGCAAGAACCAAACCCCAGCTGCTCCCTGGGCGCCACAGCAATATGGCTGCCCACTGCTCCGGGTGTGTGTGTGTGTGTGTGTGTGTGTGTGTGTGTGTGTGTGTGTGTGTGTGTGTGTGTGTGTGTGTGTGTGTTCAATACTCACCTCTGTGTGTGCACTTGAATGGGTGAAATGCAGAGCAAAAATTCTGAGATTGGTAACAGTACTTTTTTATGTAGTGCCATCTTGTGGTGTCTTTCTTTAGCTGTATATATGAAATTCACATATATGATATATGAAATTACAAAAATATAAAGCAACATGCAACAATTAAGTGGTTAAATCTCAAAATGAGATTGCAGGCCATTATTTGTGTTTTTCTGTTATGAAATACTCGGCTGAATAAAAGCATTTTTAATAGCTTTTTTTTTCTTTCTGTTTTTTACAGAGGTTCTGCACTCTCCAAGCATAATATATCTTTTCAGTCAAACACTCAGAACATAGAGCTGGATCAGGCCGGGTTCTACAGGGGTGCTATTCACCCTCAGTAGTAATAAAAAAAAGGTGGTAGTAATAGAATATTTGTGAATCAATATGGCAAACTATCCAGTGCAAATTTGAGCATTGCTATCTACATCATGTTTTTGCAGCGCTGAGCAATGTGGCCAATCACAGACATATCTGTTGATTTCTTGAATGTAACAGGTGCTTAAGTTAGAACCCACTCACCCCTCAAAATGCTGGAGTTTTAAACAGTGCTGAGTTATACATGCTCGTGAATCCTCCCATTATAAAAAACTGTTACTACATACACGCTGCAAAATTTCAGGAATGACGTCAGCATATTTAGGCAAGATTCACTCTTGAAATAGCAGTTACTTGACATAGTGATAATAAACATACATGAAATAAACATGTGAAAATGTGCATTAAAGCTAGAGCACTCTCACTAATTTCAGAACCAGCCTCAGGGATTTAATTTTAGAACTGGGCCTGAGCTGGAGGAAAACATGCATTGAGTCCCTAAGTCCATATGCAGCAGCCAATGTGAATATGTTATGAAGCGTGTGTTTTTGTTTTCTGGTAATTTTTCATTGATCAGTATGTACTTGAGACACTAGGAGAAATCAAGCATGGCATTAGTTCTGGCAGGTCACGTCAGTCCAGCTTACATCAGCTGACTCTCATCTGATCCACGTCTCCTTAAAGGGATACGCGCCTATCACAGCATCCTTATATAAGGTCCTTTAGTATTATCAGGAGCTTTTGCGTTGGTCAACAAAAAATTCAGCAGCGAATTTGGCTGGCAAAACCTCATCATCTCACCAGGAATTTGTGCAATCAGGAATGTAGTGAGAGGAATTCGTTCCCCTCATGGCCTTCACCTCCGATTCATTCAAGTTCGTGTTCTTGAAACACATGAATTCGCCTCATTGATCATAAGCTGCCTGATTGAGTTAGAACTGCTTCTCGCTGCAATTGATAATTGAAAGTTATCGTTGCTCTCCCTGCTCTTATTCATGCTAGGCTGCATGGATGCACAGGGAGTTCTTGCGCCCAGAACAGAACCATAACGCCAATCCAAACTCTAAAGTACGCTAATTGTTTATCATTTTTGACGATAGTGGTCTTGACAGAACTTGAGAAACCCATGATTACAGACTAGTCAGGTGTCTTTCACAGCAGATTCACTTACTTATATGTCAATTTCAATAAACAACTTAGCTGTTCTGGTTTTTTATTTTTTAATTATACAACTATTAGCTGGTTTTTTTTTTGTTTTTTTTTTAACTTGCTGCTTTATGGAGGTTAAATGACCCTAATCTTTATTGGCACATGAATGCACAATCAATCAATCAATCAGTCAATAATGGAATAGGGCTCAAGAAGAAAAAAAAAAATGAAGTCTTAAAATTAGAAGTGGAAATGCTCATGTTATTTTTTTTAGATTTGCTCCTAGATTGAGTTAAGAGCTTTTGGCTCACTACTTTCATGTCTGTGCACTTCTGCTTTCAGGAGGCTCAGGTATTCTATAGAAATATATATTTTTAATTGAGGCAAGTTTTTTTTTTTTTTTTCTTCATAAGTGTGGCTGAATCATATGGCTCGTTAATCATTTTGTTTTGGTGAAAAACAAGCGGATATTTATGGAGTCATAAAAGTACTATTATGGTGGTTTTCATTGCTTTACATTGCACGTTCACAAGCTTATGTGTTTATGCGAGAACACTGTTCTTCAAATATCTTTTGTCCAAAAATGAAAACAAGTCCAAGATGTCTCTGGTACATCCGACAGGCAACTTTATCTAGAGGCAGATTAAAAGTCATCTCACTTCCTAAATGAAGGGTTGAAGGATGTCAGAGACAGAGTAATAACGTTAGAAGCCTCTAACCTTAACTACAATAAGCATGCCTCCACTTCACATTTCTCACTGAAACCTCATTCATGCTGGATTGAGCCTTCTGTGATATAAATCTATCGCACCTGATTGAATCAACGTGATTCCCCATATATTTCCACCCATTTAGACTTGAACTCAGACTGTTCAAAATGATTGGTTTTAAAGTAAGATTCATTCCAGAATCTGAAATGTCAGGCTTACCCTGTCACTTAAACTGAATTTCCCAAAAACATGGATAATAATATAAAAAAAAAATACACTGAAAATATGCCAAAGCAGGAGGTCTTCTCATCTTGCCGTCCAAAATTTAATGCTCAAATGCAGGGAAGATATTAATTTGACTTGGGCCTAGCAACCACCTAGCGATGCCCTAGCAGCAACTCAGAGCATCCACCCATCACAAACCACCCACGACATCCTATAGCAGTGTGCCGATGACTTTCTGCGCAGACAAGCAACTCTAGTTGTTTCTCTTATTTGATGTGCACATAAATGAATTGAAAGTGTGTTTGTCTTTCTCCCTTTGAGTCTGTGGGTGGGTGAACGTTCAACAAAAAGCTCTAAATTCTCTCAAATTCCTTTCAATCCTGTCATTACAGCCTCCGTGCTCGCACTGCATTACAGTCAAATCAGCTTACCTTCAGTAAAGCTCAATACTGCTTGAAGAGTGACAAAACCCTTGCAGCTCTAATGTAATGCCTCTATTCACAATCATACTGAAAGACAGATGTGCAGCCATCTGTCACATGACTGTGTGTGTCGTACCCTGCCACACTTTCTTAAGGAAAGACACGAGATCAATGTTGGACAAGAGTAACAAAGGCCCAATCATTGCCACTTTCACAAAATCATCTGCATTCATGATAGGCAAAACTGTTGTTTCTGAATGATTTCAGACTATCTGTGTGTGTGTGTGTGTGTGTGTAAAGGTTGTGTAAGCACTATACAAATACATTTTATGTGAATTGAATTTCATTATCAAAAAACATGAAAACAATCAACTGTCTATTAACCTTTTCCGTCAATGACGTTCCTCATATTTGCAACATGCATCAACCCATGTTACAAGTCATTGCAAAAAAAAACAAGCTGTCTGATTTTGGCAGAAATGGCTAGCCTGTGGGTTTTTCGGTGGGGATGTTTGACCCAGCTTGTCTCTGTCTGAAATATTCACCATGATGCTGGATATGACACAACGCAGCTGTGATTTTCAAGCTACTGTACAAATATTTAATTTGAAGTACATGTTATTATACATATTAAACAATGTCATGAATGCCATGTATATGAACCTCAAAAATAATAAAACAGATGTCAAGGTCTATATTTTTCTCCAAAATGACAAAGATTTATTAATTAATTATTTATTTATTTACTGTATTACAATATCAACACTGTAACATGATCTAAAAGAATTTTTTTTTAGTGTTAAGTCAGATAAAAAATCAAAGGCCATTAATTTTCATAAAGATAGTGCCACAATGCAAAAACAAAAAACAATAAACAAATAAAGGTTTTATTTTCAAATAAATCCTAAAATTAGGTTTTGTATTAACATCTTAAAGACTGTACTTTTAGTTTATGCTTTAGTGTGTTAGGCAGTGAATTATTTAATTTTACTCATCATTATTTTAATAAGTAGTGTACATATTTCAACAAATAATTATCTTTAAATATCTTTAAATTAGAGCATTAAAGTGTGCTTAAAATATGTAAGACATTAAGAGTATTCAGTATTTCCTGTTAATTCATTTCACTTGTTTTACCTGAAGAAGTAAAAAAATACTTTGGAATATGAGCAATACTTCAATTATGAGCAATACTCTTCAGGGCACTTTATCTAAAGCATCTTACTATCTATTCAAGGTAACATTTGATCAGTGTGTGTGATCAAGCAATAGTGTGAATGAATCTTCTGAATTAGGCAGATAGCTGCTGATAATTAATGGGCAGAGGGGAGCTCTTACCTTCTGAAAGCAATCACAGATAAACCCTTGTGACCCTCTTCAGTGAAAACCACTACAGACAGAAACGTCTTGACACAGATAAGAGCTCTTAATGTGTGTTCCTAAACACGACATCACAGTCCTTCTACCAGCATCACTGACAGATCAAACATACAACATCAGCGAATAAAAATATTTCAATACTACAACCACCAATGTGAAACAAAAAGCACAATCTGAAAAAAAATGCTCCAGGAACCTTAGAAAGAGAATCTGAGTGAGTGAAACAGCAATAAAAACATAACACCTAGAAGAAAACAAGGGGAGACCCTATGTGATTATTTATTTTCTTGCTTGCTTCCATGTAAATTTATTTCTCAATTGTGATTCCATGTGATTTATTTATCAAATCATCCATGCATATTTTCTTTTATTTTCATATATAGTTAATTTACTTGTTTTGACCTCCTGGATCGTTCCAGTGAATTTTCTCACTTGGCTGACGTGTATTCTGGATTTTCCAATCATTTAATTCCCCTTCCCAAATGGAACTCAAAACTGCTTCATGGCCTTCGGGTGTGATCCGGTGGTGTGAAGCAAGTGTGCATAACGTGCCATCTTATTGGTAGAATAAAGTGACCACATCAACGTCATGTCAGTGTGTGATCAGTCCTTTAAATTAGATGCCTTGAAATGCACCGTCTCCAGCTTCTTTGTCTTAAGAGCCGCATGTCTGTTGAATCATGTGTGTTTATATGATGAAGAAACTCTGGGAAAGTTTGTTTGTGTTGCAATGTCAGGAGATCCTGTTACAAACATGGAGACCCGAATATGTTTAGGAGGGGTGTGTGGCTATATTAAGCAAATTTGTGTCCTTTTTCTATAGGAAGCAGAACGGTCAGTAGCTCGAGGGGTCTGACTGGCGTTCAATTACGCATAAAGGAGCACTAAGCATATTTGAAAACCGAGCCCCAAAACACACTCGCTGCCAATCATAAGTAGGGATGTGCTAGTTAGGAAGGGAGTGCAGTGACCGATGTGAGTGCACAGGACGGTTATAGCCGATCGATCTATAGATAGCGGAGATGGCGCGATAAAAATAGGAAGTTTTTCAGAGGAACAAAATATCAAAAAAGAAGATTTCACGATCAGGCAAGAGTTTACGTAGGTCCGTGTAAATATCGAGCAGCTTCAGCAGTGGAGAAACTCACAGAGCGGGAGGGCCTGGAATCAGACGCTGAAGTTTTATGTTGATTTTTCGGTTGAATTACCATAGTAACACAAATCGCTTCACTCATTGATGACATCATTCCCCCTGGGTGGGACATCATTCCCTTCTGCTGCTATGCCGGCAGCATAGCAGACTCCACCATTGGGTCGCAGCCAGGGTTGTGTATTGTACATGTTATCAAAATAGGGGCGAGGTCCTGTTGGGGTTTGAACGTGTTTGTTTTGGTGATTTCAACATCATTTGGCAAAATTTGCTTGAGTGCTTGCAAGCTCCCATCCCACCTGGCTTTCTTCGTGAGGCGAGAATTCAGGCTGCTGCGCCATTGGGCTCGAGTCTCGTGGCTGTAGAGGCAGCTCTGAGACTTTGGTCATGGGGATCACAGATCAATCTCATTCAGACAAGCCTGACGACCTCAGCAGTCTGTGTCTGACTCTGAAGAGTTGATTCGCAGGACTGCAGGTGGGTCTTTGGCAGTGCAGTCCAGGGCTATAGTCAGGCAAGAGTTGCGGCTTCGAGTTGTTTACTCTGTCCCAATCTCCCATTCTTCCCCAAACCTCCACACTGAGTTGGTAGAGAACATGTGAGGAATCCTTTAATCTGCACAGTTCAATACCAACGTGACTGCAACATGGGATGGATGGGCTTCTGGAATGGTTTCTCCACCCAAGGTCTGTGGGGGAGACCATCATCTCTTCCATGGCTGCATAAAATGGTCTTGAGTGAGAGGACAATGTTTCACTTACACTACTACATGGTTGTAAGAGTAGGGCTGTGGACAAAATCGAATTGCAAGATTTTCATGCACATCTCCCCTCAGTAAAAGGCGCTCCTGTGATTAGTAGTTATATCTCCAGCACGTCGCGTTCAGATCAGGATTGCCAGGTTTTCAAACAAAACCTGCCCAATTGCTTCTCAAAACTAGTCCAATCACGTTTTCGTTCCAGGCGATAAAAATACATTTTTTTGGCGGGGTTCCTTTGGTAATATTCACATTTTAGGGGCTAAATATCACGTTATTGGTATTGGGGTTCGCTTCAACCCCCTCGAACATGAAAAACAACCACAGACTTGGCAGCACTGGTTCAGGGTGGGCGGCATTTACTACCCAGAGCCGTAATTCACTGACAATCTACACAAAATCGATTTTTAAAAATCGCAGGCAATTTTTTGTCAATTTTATAAAGCGATTTTGTGTAGCTTGTCAGTGGACTACGGCTCTGTGTGGGGACGTGGGGGTGCATCATCGTGCCTCATGCCACACTAAAAAAATTCACAGTTCCCTGTTAAAAAAAAACGGTAAAAAAAAAAACCTCGACCAGTGTTCCAATTCTTGTGGTCTGTTTTGCATGTCCGCGGGTTGAAGCGACCCCAATAACCAATAACCGGGAATTTTACGCCGCCTAAAATGCGAATTTTACCAAGGGAACCCTGCCACAAAACTTACTATTTTTAACCCGGGATGCAATTTTATTGGGAGACCCTCCTGGAAATGCGATTGGGCTAGTTTTTGGACTAGTTTTGTGAGCAGCAACTGGGAACTGATATTCTACGTTGTGAAAACCTTGCAACCCTGATTCTTCATGCACGTGCTGGAGATTCTATAATACTAATCACATGAGGCGTCTTTCACTTATTGATGCCTGGTGGCTCTTAACGAACAGCCTAGTTAAGAGCCTACCAGGTGGTTGGGTCTGTACGACCACACTACGTGGTCTCTTACCTCAGTCCCTAGGGCAGGCTGTGTTTGGGCCCCTTTTGCCGGCATGCAAACAACAGATCCTGCTCTGCAGTGAATAATCTGCTCTCACTGGGGGCAGTTTTACCTTGCCCTCCCTTTGTTCTGTTCCCCCCCAACCGTAAAAATACGAAAACGTCCAAACCAATTTTTTGTTTTTAAGAGTAAACACATTTAATTGATGTTCAACAAATAAATAACAAGCAATACATGATAAACAAATGATAAAGCTTGGCTTATTTCTAATATCAGGGCCTTTCTACTAAAAGCACTTGTTTTGTAAATGATATAATCACTCGATCATAACCTAGATGTGCTCTGTTTGACAGAAACCTGGCTAAAACCTGATTATTACATTATTTTTAAATTAAAGTCCTAAACCCTCCCAAAGATTATTGTTATATCATGATCCCACCTTCAAAAGGAAAAGGGGAGGAGTTGCTTCACTTTATAACAATGATTTCCAGTATTCTTTTCTCAGAATGCAGGCTTCAAGTATAACTCGCTTTTGAAGTATTGGTGCTTACTATCACATTATGCAGAGAAACAAATGTTAATGATAAACTTCAGTGGATGTTTGTACTGGCTACTGTATACAGGCTACCAGGGCACCATACAGGACTTTATTAAAGAGTTTGCTGATTTTTAATCCGAGTTAGTGCCTGGCTGCAGATAAAGTTTAATTGTTGGTGATTTTAATATCCATGTTAATAATGAAAAAGATGCAAAAAAAAATTAGATCGAGCATTCATAGACATTCTGAACTCTCTATTGGGGTTAGACAACACATCTCAGGACCTACTCCTTTTCTGAAATCATACTCTAGATTTAATACTGTCACAAGGTACTGCATGTTGATGGTGCTGAAATTATGCAGCCAAGCTGCATGATATCTCTCAGATCATTATTTAGCATCTTGTGCAAACTTCATATAGCTAAACTGTAAATTCCTACTCCTTATTACAAGTATAGAAGAACCGTCACTTCTACCACAAAAAGACTGCGTTGTAAGTAATCTTCCTGATTTATCCCATTTCTTAGCATATCCAAAAACCTCAGGAACAACTTGATGATGTAAACAGAAACTATGGACTCTCTCTTTTCTAGCATTTTAAAAACAGCTGCTCCTTTACTCTTAAGGAAGATTAAGGAAAACAGTCTGACACTGTGCTATAATGACACACTTTCGGGGGGGGGGCCCCTAAAAGAGCAGCCTGGACAATGGAGCACAGCTGGGAGAAAAACAAAACTAGAGGTTTTTTCTGTATTGCTTGGCGGGGAAAGTAACCTATCCTACAGAAAAGCATTAAAACTGCTAGATCCTGGATTACTTTTCTTCTCTCTCTTTTAGAAGAAAAACAAATAACCCCCCATGGTAATTTTATTCAATACACTGCCTAAATTAATGCAAAAATAAAGCATCAACAAGTGTACATTTCCCAACGCACAGCATATGACTTTTATGAACGACTTGTACTTCTAAGAGCGGTACTATTAGAGATATAATTGTAACGTGCAGCTGTCAGCTATAGTATCACCAGAAGCGTGCTATAGAATCGCCTGAGGAACAATTTCACTCATTCTCTACTATAGGAGGGTAGAATTGTATAAACTTGTTAAATCCTCTAAACCAAATGTATGTTAGGACCCTATTTGATCTAACTCCTTTCGACTATAATTATCTCATTGTCTAGGATATGTCCCCACAACCTCAAACTGGCTGTTATTAGCCTCTCATCAAAAAAACACTCAAACTTGACCCCAAAGACTAGCTAATTACAGACCGATCTCGAATCTCCATTCGTCCAAGATACTAGAAAAGGTATATACTTAGAGAAAAAGATGGGTATCTGTGAGGATTTCCAGTCAGGATTTAGACCATATCATAGTACTGAGACTGCTCTAATTAGAATTTCAAATGACCTGCTCTTATCATCTGATCGTGGCTGTATCTCTCTGCTTAGTGCTTGTGGATCTTAGGCTGTGTTCGACACTATGACCACAACATTCTTTTGCATAGACTAGAAAAAACTTTTGGCATTAATGAAATGCATTAGCATGGTTCAAATCGTACTTATATGACCACCATCATTCGAGCAGTCAATGAAGCGAATGCTATAATCACAAGTCGTAGGGTACCTCAGGCTCAGTACTAGGGCGTTACTCTTCATGTTTTATTGTTACCCTTGGAGATATCATCAGGAAACACGGTGTTAGCTTTCACTGTTATGCTGATGATACCTCTCAAATTTCTTTGGCCCCGCAAAACATACCAATTTAAAAAACTAGCGGAAGCATAGTCGATATAAAAAAACGGATGACGGTAATTTCTTACTGAAAAATTTCCCTGAAAAAAAACGAGATGTTAATTATGGGACCTATAAACTCTCATGTAATAACCAGAACACGTCTAAACCCCCATGGGTTGGTAGCTGTTTCCAGGGGGACGTGATTTTCAGCATTTACAGGGGTAGCTGTGGTTGTTGCCTTCCAGAGAAAAAGGGTTTGTCTGTGTTTTTCTCTCCACCCAACCCCCGAAAAAAATCCCCAGCCAAATTACCTATTTTTTTTTTGACAAACACCAAAGATGTAAGTGTGGTAATTTAATAGCCATCTGAATCCACATCTCTGGGTTTACCAGAAAAAATTTCGATTAAAAATTTTCAGTTTTTTGAGCACTCCTGAACACCAAAAGGGTAGGCTACTTAAACTGTTGTACTTGGTGTTTGTTACTTTATTTTTTATTTCTGAAATGCTGGAAGAGTTTTTAAAAAGAACAAAAACTTCATAACTACTCACAGCGACTAAGGAGCAGAAAAAAAAAACCATAAATATTTGAAAGGGAGTGCTATTTTTTGGCAGCAGCGGGTTTATGCAATACCATTTTTTAAAATGTGTATTATATAAACAGATATATAGGCTACATAATTTATATTGCGTGTAATTATATACAACTATAACGTGTCTTTTTTAAAAAGAGGAGATTTAAATAACCCAAATAATAAATAAGATTATATTTTAAATAAAATATGGCGGAATAATAAGAATACAATTTACATAATAAATATTTTTTAAATGCATTTTTACAATAATAAAAGAAAACATTTTGT